>NW_026068260.1:328924-373542 GCF_014885135.2 Alexandromys fortis | reverse complement strand
GGGAGGAGGCGGAAACTTTTCTTTCTTATTCTCAATAAAATAAAAAAGAAAAAAGAAAAAAAAACTCTCAGAAGACAACATGGGTACTATAGATGGGGACAAAACAGAAAGCCATTAAAATGATAGAACTGGGATAAGGGTTGTGCCCAAAGACTTGTTTAAGGAAGACATTGGCTACAAATAGTTTAAAAAATAAAAAAAAAAAAAGAAAAGACTTCATCTTGTGGAATTTTTCTTGTAATGAATGTAAAATGACTTTTTTTCATTTCTTTTTACTAATTTTAGTTTGAAGTCTATTTTGTTAGATATAGATATAGATATAGATATAGATATAGATATAGATTATATAGAAGATATAGATGTAGATGTAGATGTAGATGTAGATGTAGATGTAGATATAGATATAGATATAGATATAGATATAGATATAGATATAGATTAGATATAGATTAGTTAGGATAACTACACTAGCTTGTTTCTTTGGTTCATTTGGTTGTAAAATCTTTCCACAACCCTTTACTCTGAGGTAATAGCTGTCTTTGAAATTGAAGTGTATTTTTTGTATGCAGCAGTAGGATATATTCTGTTTTCATGTCCAACTTGTTAGCCTGTGCCTTATCATTGGCAAATTGAGTCCATTGATATTAAGGGATATTAATGACCAGTGATTGCAGAAGTAATTGGTTTTCGTGGTAGTGGTGGTGGTATTGTGTGTGTTTCTCTTCTTTGGGATTTGCTAGTGTGGCAGTACAATCCATTCTTATTTCATACTCTTTATTGAAAAGCCAGCTTTTATTCTGATGGTCCCTCCTTTGTATTTGAGTTACATTCTTTCTTGCAGTCTTCAATATTTTTTATTCATTCTGAATCTACTGCTTTAAGAATAAGATGATGAGGAGAGTTTCTTTAATGAAACTGTCCATATGATTTGTATGCTTTTGGACCTTGATAAGCATCTATTTTATGTTTTTTTATGATTTTGTTGAGAATATTTTTCTGTGCCTTTAACTTGTGACTCTTCCTATTATCTATAAGTTCAGTCTTTATATAGCGATGTAGAGTTTCTACACATTCTGTTTGTGTGATTTTTTTATTTAGAAGTTTCTTTTGCTTTATTATCTAAACCCTCTACATTTTCTTCAAAATTTGATAATCTGTCTTTCACTTTACGCAATCTATTGGTGAATATTTCCCCTGATTTTTTGTTTGAATTCTAAAACTTTCCAAGTTTTATTTCATTTGGCTTTTTTTCCCCAGAAATTCTAGCAATGTGTTGAACTCTATTTTCATATCATGAATTGTTTCCCTTGCTTCATTCAACTGTGTGTTAGAAGTCTTCATTGTCATTTGTTTTTATATCTTCTTTGGGTTTCTTAATCAAAATTTTTTGAGTTTATTGTTGCTATTGCTATTCTGAAATCATTTCCTTGCATGTTACTTTTCTCCAGGGGCATTATTATGTGAGCATTAATTTTGGGAAGAGACTTATTGTTTTGTTAATTAATGTTTATGTATTTGCAAAGGAATCTAGACTTAAGTTGTTGGTAATATTTCTTGGTAAGGAGTGTGTGTGTGTGTGTGTGTGTGTGTGTGTATGAACAGAAACAGAAGCTCTGTTTCTGTTACCTGCTAGGTAGTAAACTGACACTAGGGTGCTCACAGTTCAGTCTTTGAGCCATTAACATATTGAGTATTAATGTTCATCAGGGAAATAGCCCCAACTCAGCTTGGGCTAAATGATTTTAAAGACCAGTGGCAGATCTTTTGTGAAATTAGAAGATTCTCACAGGCCAATTGTCAGGGTAAATGATCAAGACTTCTCATTAAATAATTGGTGCTAGTAGAGCTGGCTCAGTGAGTTTAAGGTATTTATCTGAAGAGGAAGAATAGAAGGGAGGTTGGAGGCAGATAGGGTATATGTGCTTTCAGGCAGGTGAAAGGAGTGTGTGTCGTTGTTGCTGTGAACCTAGTGCTCTTCCCTGAAAAGGAGCACTCCTCCTGTCTGAGGGACGAGTGGAATTAGTGGATAGAATGTAGTATTCATGCCGAGATAATGGGACAAGTGCATTTGGTAGGGATAGATGGAGTGGCTATGGTGGGTGGAGCTGGTGTCATGAGTCTAGACTCCCAGTCTAGAAACATGCAGGTAAGCGGACTCAATGATTATTGATGGGTTATTGACATATAGTTATTTGGGATTACTATATGAATGGGGCACTGCAAGGAAAGAAAGCAAGTGGTACATATGTCTAATGCAGATTATTGGGGTGTTTGTCATAATTTTTATATGAGCCTGTGAGTATTCCTAACACCTAATATGATTATAGGCAGTTTTGTTAAATAAAACATATAACTTGATGACTAATCAACAAAGATAATGTCATTCGTTCCTCTTCTTAAAAAGTAATTACTTAAGTTTATTCTAGATTTAAATTAGTAAACTCAGTGGGTTTGGAGAAAAGGCCAGGAATACAAGGGGGAAAGGCATAACTTTAAGTAGAGGAGGGGACAGAATAGAAACTTTCAAAAACAATACATTTGAAATATTAAGTAGATGATTTCCTTACTATTAAGAAAGAACAAATGCATATTCCTCAGATATGTAGGCAAAAGAAATAGGTTGAGAACACCTGAAAACGGTTCCAAGTGGGAAATAAAATGTTTTATTGTGGAGGAGGTGATTATTCTAGTCTCTTCCATCTTCATCAGAACAAAGAGATAATCTAAAAAGCCGTTCACAGCAAATTAAGTTTACCCCGGTATCAATCAAGTGAAGTGTTTCTCTTTCTGCTCTATGAAAAAAGTAGGTGTGGTGCTCGGCCTCACATGCTAATACCTTGCTAGGGTATACATGCTGAAGCTTCAGAAAGTTGGGCTCCTTCTAAGCAAATAGGAGTGAGAATTCCTCTGGATGATGACCTTTGTTTGCAAGTGGGTGATGTGGCCAGAGCTGAGTGCAGTTCTAATACCTATGGTATTTGAGGCCCTGGCTCTGGGGCTCTGTGTCAAAGATAATTCACTGTCAGTTTTTATTATCCTTCTCTATTGGTCATTGGACACAGAGGCTCTACCAGGCTCCCACCTTTAGTAAACTGTTCTTTAACTGATAAGCATTTTCTAGATCCTGGTCCCCGGGAAAAGCAGCAGATGTGACCTTGACAGTGGATTACAGTGTGAAGATCAGATGTTCCTACAGTTTCTGCCTACTCAGTGGCAGCATCGAGCAATGTTTAGAAATGAGCTGTCCGGGGAGGAAAAACATAAAACGTAGTGCTCTCCAGTGTCAACTGATTTATCATCTCCTAAAGGATTTCTCTTCCCTTCCTTCCCTGCAGCCCACCTCTAACTACAGTGGGGACGTTTCACTCTTCAGCTGGCTTTGATTAGTGAGGTGGCTAATAGTATGTCAACTTAATAATAGCTGTAGTCATTCCGGAGAAGGGAACCACAACTGAGAAAATTTTTCCATAAGATCAGGCTACAGGCAAGACTTTAGGGCATTTTCTTAATTAGTGTTTGAACGGAGAGGTCCTAGTTGGTTGTGGGCTGGTGGTCCTGGGTTTTATATGAAACCAGGCTAAACAAGCCAGGGAGAGCAAGCCAACAAGGAGCACTCCTTCATGGCCTGGGAATCAGTTCCTGCCTCCAGGCTCTTTCTATGTTTGTATTTCTGTACTTATTCCCTTCAGTGATTATGTGGAAGCGTAAGCCACATAAACCTTTTCCTCCTCAAGTTGCTCTTGGCTGTGGTGTGTCATCACAATGGTAACCCTAACTGAGACAACTGGTTCGTCCTAAATGACAGTAATAGGATACCTGTCCCACTGACTTCTTCCCACTGTTCTGTCGGCATCTTTGCCGTGTTATGTTAGCCAGAATGCTGAGCACTGTCAGGAAATCTCACTTAAGACATTCATAGAGAGAATTCCTCATTCCTGACCTTTCTGAGGGACACCTGCTGTCAAGGAGAGCCAGATTATGCACAAGTGCATAGCTGATGGATAAAAAAGAACACACCCCTGCCCTCAGTAGGCTTATGCTTTGTATAGGAAAACAGACAAAAGCACCAAAAAATGGCAAGACAATAAGCTCAGGTATTGGTTGGTGGTTACTGGCTGCCAGGTGCCATTATCAATAAATTATAAGCATTAACAATCCAAATTTACAAATAAAGAAACATACAGATATAAGTTAAGTATCACATAATAATTGATTAGCATGTAAAGAATGAAGATCTGAACATGGGCAGATGTCTTGGTGCCTAAATTCTTGGTTCTGTATTGTAATTACAAAATGGTGCTCTGTCTGCATTATAAAATACTAGGACTTGGTGCTGAGTTAGGAGATATTGAATAGAAACTGGGACAATTTTCTAGCAGGCTAAATGTTTAGACTCTAGGTAGTTGCTATAATATTTCATTCTCTGTGTGTGTGTGTGTGTGTGTGTACGTATGTGTGTGTGTTAAGCCAGAAGTGCTTAAAATGACATTTTTTACCTTGTGAACATTTTTCCCTTGAGGCTCCTGGAAGAAGCACTAAGGCAAATAGAATTCAAGACACATGAAACACCTTGAACACTGTGACAGACTCTCAAAGGCTCTACGCCCTACAGTTAAATTAATAAGAATATAAGGGTTTCTGTTAGGCATATTTAGTGTAGCCAAACCTGTAGGTGAAAGGATAGTCATGGTCCCTCTGGAACTATTACTCTTAAGTATCAGGAAAAAGGCCGGAGGCAAGTGAGGACCGTTGAAACCCTTGGTTTGGTGGTATGTACTGGTACTAAGCAGTGCAGTGTCCACTCAATGGTTGGCCTTCAGTGCATGTGAGGTGTAAGAACCAACAAGTGAATGTGTGGATTTTTTAATACCATCAGAAAAGGAGAGGGGGTATGGCCCACGAGAATTTGATATTTATTTTGGAATGGAGCTGTAGTGACCATGTGACCCAGTGGTTAGTTCTCTATCAAGCACCTCTTCTATGCCTTTTCAGTATCGTCTTCACTAAGTAAAGAAATCTTCATCCTTCTCATGGAAGGACATACTGTGCATTCACTTATATCTTTCTTCTAGAAACAAGGGATTAAGTATGATGCTTATATAACATTCTTACTCCCTGCTCCATAAAGTAATTTTTAGAGGGTGTAATCACTTGCTTTTATGTTTCTCATTCCCTGAAGCATTTCCCCTTGCAAAGAAAATAATAGGTGTCTGGTAAGTGTGTGTGTTGGAGTTAGTTGAGCCCACTTTTGTGTATACATTAAATTAATTCTTTAAAGGGTTCCTAGTCATTTGAAAGATACATAACTCAACACTCTTATATCCCATTGCCTAACTTAGCTAGTAAGTACTCTAAATTTCTTGTTGAATGTTCAGGAAGTTTTTGTTTATCTTGAGTTGAAGCCAAAGCTGATGAGATTTTTGGCACACAGGAGGTTGTTTACAGTTTCTCTTTCTCATTGGTGTTCTTGTGTAAAGGGACATGCCTGAGGAGTGTACTGTACACCACAGTTTCTCCTAAGCATTCACTGGTTCAGGGGCACACCTATCACCTGACCAATTTACCGCTCAGATTGTTAGGTAAGCTGTTGGAAATGCTTCCGGTGTGGTGCCAAGCTGTATTAGGTATGTTTTAACATAAACTAAGGGGCAATGCCCCTAAACACATGAACAGGACGCTATGAAATATGAGCTCAATTTCTTAGTTCACATGAATGAGATGAATATATTAAGGAAATCCAGAATGATATTTCCATACAAGTATGTAACATGCACTGATCAAATCTATCCACCTCTTCCCCACCCTTCCGTTCCTGGATCCCTCCTAATCTTAAGCAATAACTATTTTCCTTTCAAACTGACATTCTCTATGTAAGAAGGAACACATGGTACTTGTCTTTTTGGAGCCTGAATTTTTTACTTAGCAAATATAAATATCCTCTTGTCATATCCATTCACTGCAAGTGACAAAATTTCGTGCTTCATGGTGAAGATTCCATTGTGGATAAACATCACCTTTTCACACTTTCTTTGTTTTTGTTTTTTCTGTTTTGTTTTTGTTTTTGGTGTGTGTGTGTGTGTGTGTGTGTGTGTGGTTTATGTTTTCTTGGCATACAGAGGACAGCATCAGCTGTCATCTTCAGGAATGCTGTCCACATCCTTTTGAAACAAGGTCTCGTTTGGCCTTAAGCTCACCAATTACACTAGGTTGGTTAGCCTACAAGTCCTGGGAATGCCTCTCCACAAGCTCTACCTCCCCAGCGCTGAGATTCCAGTGTGAGCAACCATATCTGTTTTTTAACGGGAGTTCTGGGAATCGAACTTGAGTCCTTATGCTTGTGAGGCAAGCACTTTAGCAAGTGAGGTATCTCACAAACTCATGCATTTATCCTATCAGGTGATAAGAACCTAGGCTGGAGCTGGAGCTTTCAGAAGTATCCAACCTTTTGGAATTGTAACATGCCATTGTCTTACATAAATGTGTAGGACCTTGTTCAAAGCTATCCTAAGACATATGTGAACCATGGGCCACACCTTGGAAGCAACTAGTTAGCTACTGTGAACATCTGAATGTCTCCTCTACTTATAGATCCTTTTGCCTCTAGATATATGCCCAGAAGTGCAATCTCTGGGTCATGCAGTGGATCTCTTTTCAGATTTATTTGTGGAACTACTCCATAGTCTGTATATTCATTGGCATCATATGTGAGTTTTTGGGGCTGATGGTATAACTTAGTGGTATAGCACTGGCCTACCATGCACAAGGTCAATTTCCAGCACTGAAAAAAAAACAAAACAAATAAACAAAGGGAATTCTTTTTTCTCTCCGTCCTTGCCAGTACTTGCAATATTTTATAATAACCATTCTAATTGGAGGGACATACTATTTCATTGTCATTTTGATTTAAATATCTAGAGTGATATTTTTCAGGCATTTGTTGGCCATCTGTATTTATTCATTTGAGAAACCTCCATTAAGATCATTTGCTTGCCCGGGCGGTGGTGGCGCACGCCTTTAATCCCAGCACTCAGGAGGCAGAGGCATGTGGATCTCTGTGAGTTTGAGGCCAGCCTGATCTATAAGTGCTAGTTCCAGGACAGGAACCAAAAAGCTACGGAGAACCCCATCTCGAAAATCAAAAAAAAAAAAAAAAAAAAAGATGAGTTGCTTGTTTATGGGTTGACAGTTCCATATATTTATATAATGATTTTTTATTATTTCCCGCCTCATTCCCTTTTCTTCTACTCTACCTTCTACTCTACACTGAAAGCCTTCATCTCAACAGGTCCTTATATGTTCAGATTTTCTGTATGTGACCCACTAAGTTTAACTAGACTTTCTCGCCCAGGTGTGAGTGGGGTGCTGTTTACTTGAGCAATGCCAGCTTATCAGTGTTGATCAACTGAATGAAACCGCACTGCCTATCTCAAACAGCCTTCACTGCCAATAGGGAGGAGTGGAACCTAGTGGCACCTCCTCCACCAATAATTAGATGTCGATGGGGTTGACCATGAGGTTAGGGTTAGGGTTAGGGTTAGGGTTAGGGTTAGGGTTAGGGTTAGGGTTAGGGTTAGAGTTAGGGTTAGGGTTAGGGTTTAGGGTTAGGGTTAGGGTTAGGGTTAGGGTTAGGGTAGGTCGTGTACAGAAAAGCACAGCTGCAGTCAGGCATGAGTAGCATGGCTGTATAACATCAAGGAGTCATCCTTTTGTTGCTCAACTCCCCTCCTCTGCCTTGCACACTCATTCCACTCCCTGATCTCTGGAGGGAGTTGTATGGCTGTTCCACTTTGGGCTGAGCATTCAGCCAGTCATTACGTATTCTTGTCACTTTGACGAATTATGGGTTTCTGCAGCAACTGACACACACAGCAAAAAGAAGTTGTCCCATTAATTTAAGACATAAACATAAGTATAAAGAAGGGACTTTGGCAATATAACCACTTAGCAAAATAGTAGTACCCCACACACACACCAACAAAAAATACAACTACGATGTCTTGGTGGGTCCATGACTAGATTTAAAGGTTTAAACATGAGTTCTTTCTGTAGAGTAGGGCTCAAAGCAAATCAGGAAGTAAATAGTTAACCCTGTAAATGTGCCACTTCATCTTGCCTGGCAAGTCAGTCATTGTTTGAGCTAGCAGAATTTACAGCTGAGTAAGACTGAGGATGACTTTGCTTCCTTAGCAACCTTCTTCACACCTTCTGGCTCAGTAAAGGCGAGCAAATAGGGAGAGAGTTCTCAGCTCATGTCCAGCTTGATTTCTTCATGTTCTGTGACTAAGTGTGTGGTGTTTTCAAGAGGAAAGTCATACCTTACACTTCCTTATCACGACCAAGAACAATGGCAATCACCAAACTCTGCACTGCTTTCCAAAGTGTCTGAATCAGTTTACATTCACACCAGCAGTGAATAAGTTTTCCCTTTTCCACAGCTGCAATATCATTTGTAGTCAGGTTTTAATAATAACCATTCTGTCTTGAGCAAGATTAAATTTTAAAATAGTTTTAATTTGCATTACCTCAATGACTAAGGGCATTGGATACTTTCAACACATTTTCTAGGCATCTCTGTTTCATCTTTTAAGAACTGTGTTAAGTTCCATAGACCTTTGGAAAATTATTTATTTAACTTATTTTATAAAGTCTTTCCCCTTTCCAGGCACAAATCATCTACTAAATATATAACTGGTATTTCAATTTTCTCCCATTATTTTGGCTTCCTTTTCAGACAATTAACAGTTATTAATCTTATGAGGTCCTACTCAGCAACAGTTGGCTTTATCCCCAAGTTGTGGAATCTTATTCATAAAGTCTTTATCTACATCTTTATCTCTTTTTCTTATTTTATTTTTTAGATTGTTTTTTGATAATTTTACACATGAACACTATATTTATATTTTCATTCCCCAATTCTTCCTGTGTTCTTCTATTTTCTCTCAGATTCATGACCTTTTCTTTAATTATACTGTGTATGGTTATAATGTATACAACAATATATAAGCTATATATTACATATATAGCTATATATACCTACTGAGTCCATTTAGTGTTTCTCATATGTACAAGTGTTTAAGACTGATCATTTTGGATTAAATGACTTATCAAGAGCCTCTTCCCAGGGAAAACAAATCCTCCCTTATTCAGTATCCATTAATTATTTGTAGCCCTTCATCTAGGCCTTGTGAAATTTCCTTTCTACATGGGCCAATGGCGGTGTCATTATGCATATCTTGTTTAGACAACCACACTGTTGAGATTTCATGAGCTTCCTTGTCATATCTAGAAGACCCTATCTTACCAGATGTCATAATCTTCTGGCTCTCATCATATCTCTGCTCACTCTTCTTTAGTGTTCCCAAAGTCTTGGGTGTAAGGGTTGCATTGTATACCAGTTAAGGCTGGGCACACCATAGTTACCTAGTCTCAGTGGCTTGATCAGTTGTGGATTTCTCTAATGGTTTACATTTGATGTGAAAAAGGAGTCATTTTGATGATGGATGTGAAATACACTTACCTTTGAAATAAATACAAGTCCATAGGATTCAGTTAGGAAATAGACCAGCCATGGGGAGTTCACTTTGTTCACAAGAGACATGGTTTCCCTCCTGTTGACCTTGACCTGGCCTTAAGTCCAATTAAACAGTTGTAGGTTGTACTATATAGTCAGAAACATCACAAATAAATGACTTAGTGATGTACCTCAAGAGCCTGGAAAAATAAAAAATAATAAAAATCATAATAGAAATTAATCAAATAGAACGAAAGAAAGAAAGGAAGAAAGGAAAGAAGGAAGGAAGGAAGGAAGGAAGGAAGGAAGGAAGGAAGGAAGGAAGGAAGGAAGAAGGAAGGGAGGAGGGGAAAGAAGGAGGAAGTATGTCTAAACTCCGTCTGAGACCTGTGTCAGACTAATACCAACCCCAGGTAACAACAGCAAAGAGAAGACTAAATGCTACACTTTTAAAGTATATTTCCTACTTTATTCTTTGGTAGCTTCAAACCTGACATTAAGGTACTTGATACATTCTGGAATTCATTTTCATGCAGGGTTAGACATATGTATCAAGATTTTTTTTTCTGCCTGCATTTAGATATCCAGTTTTCCTAAAGCCATTTGTTGAAGAGGCTGTCTTTTCTCCTGCGAGCATTTTGCCTTCTTTGAAAATAAAATCATGTGGCTCTAATTGGGTGGAATTATATCTCAGTCCCCTATTCTATTCTGTCGGTCTACATGTGTTTTTGTGCCCGTATCATGTTTGTACTGCTATGGCTCTGTAATATAACTTGAAACCAAGCACAATGATACCTCTAGCAATGTTGTTATTGTTCAGGGTTGTTTTGGCTATCTCTGGTCTTTTGTGCTCCCATATGAATGTTGAGGTTCATATGGAAGATTAATAAAATAATTCTGTGAATAATTGAATTAGTATTTGATATTGAATGTTTAGATTTTTGTTAGTAAGTTGGCCATTTCCAGAATATTAATCCGACCAATCCATGATAACGTGAGGTGGTTCCATCTTCTTATATGTTCTTCAACTTCTTCCTTCGTTATTTTAGAGTTTTCTTTGTAGTGGTATTTTGCATCTTTGATTAGGTTTATTTCAATGTGTCTTTTTTCCCTCCAGGCTAAATAGGTTTATAGCCCTGAATTATTTTTCATTCATTTTGTCATTGGTAACAGGAAGCTGACTAAGTTTGTGTGTTAATTTTGTATCCTGCCACATTGTCAAAAGTGACTGTCACCTCTAGAAGGCATTTGTTCATTTTAAAAATCTGATTACATGGCTTTTTGTTAGCTTTTTAAAAAAATTCCATATATATTCTAAACATTAGCCCTCTGCCAAGTGGCAAGCACTTTCTTTCAATTTATGAGGTATAGCTTCACTCTGTCTATTGCTTCCACTACTGTATGGAAACCTTTTCATTTGCTTCTGCTTGCTGTGCTTTGGGATTCTATTGAGGAAATGATGACCAACACTAAGACCTTGAAACCGTTCCCCTGTGATTTAGAACTTCACTTCTTTTTATTTCTTTTTTCTTTTTTTTTTTGCATTTAGATCTTGAAACACTGAAAACATTTCATACAGGGTGAAAAGTAGGGTTGAAGTTATTTTCTTTCATTTTTTTTTGAAATAGATATCACTATGCAACTGCATCAATATTTGAATTATGAGGCATTCAAGGTTGGTTTCATTTATCTTCCAGATTTTTGGTGTTTCTTTCCCAAGCCATCATTGTCAATGTCTCCTTACCCATTTGAACAAATCTATAGTTATTTTGTCTCAAGGATTGCTTACACCAAGGATAAGTGATTTTTGCCTGTAACTCTTTAATTTAACAGCATTCACACTGGAAACAATCTATAATACACACCGTGTTTTTATGCAAATTATAAGGACACCAAATACATGTTTTGATTTTTTTAATTTATTTATTCTTTGTGGTTTTTATATCATACATCTTGATCCTATTCATTTCCCCATCCCTTCAGATCTGCCTTCTGCCTTTACAACCTCCCCTGCCCCAAAAAACATAAAATTTAAAAGAGAAAAAAAAAGAAAAGAAAATCTCATTGTGGAAGTTGCAGTGTGACACAGCAGCAGTATACCCTTTAGTCCATTTATCTTTGCTTGCAAGTGTTCATTGCAAAGAGTCATTGCTCTGGTTCTATGCCTCTGGTTTCTGCTACACTATCGATGCTGGGCCCTCACTGGGACTCCTCTTGGATATCCTGTTGTTGCCCTGTGTCATGGAGGTCCTTCAGCTTTAGATCTGCACGATCAGCCCTTTCACATGCTCCAGCAGATCATAGATGGGGTGGATGTTGGGTGAGCCAACTCATAACCCTGGGCCTGGGTAGATACTTGCCAGCGCACCTCCATCCTCTCCTTCAGGGTGAGCTCTCCAACATTGTCCAAGCTAATTTACCCAGTGCAGCAAGCAGCCAGGTGCAGGGCGGGTTCTCCTGCTTTTATGCCCCCAGAGCTGACTCACCCACACCTAAAGCACCAGGGTCACCTTGCCCAGGTGAGGTACAGGGAATACTCTCCTGAGTGCTGCAGCTGGTGAGGGCAGGGTCAGCTCTTTCTCTCTCGTGACCCAGGCGCCAGCTCTTCTGCCTGCCACAGTTAGAGAGGACTGGGGGGGGGGGTCGATTTCAGTTCAATTTTTTTTATCATGGTTCTTCCCTTCCACCAACTCCTTCTAGCTCCTCCCCACTTCTTTACCCACCCAACTTCGTGTTCTCTCTCTCTTTCTCAACACAGAAACAAAGCAAAAGAAAAAGAAAAATGAAAGAAAATCAAAACTAAATAAAAACTGAAATGAAACAAAAATTTCAAAAAAACAAACAATACAACCATAGAGTCTGCTTTGCATTTGCTGGCTATTACTGGCCATGGGGCTTACCCTGGAGGGTGGCTGATACACCCAGTGTCACTCCACTGGAGAGAACTGGTTTTTCCTTTGTCAGCAAGGAGCACCAAGGTCCAAATGGAATGTTTCTATCAAACTCTTCTCCTCTTAAGGATCAGGGATCTATATAAAAGAGGAGACAGAAAGAGTATAAGAGCCAGAGGTGGTGGGTGACTCCATGGAAACGGTATCTTGCAAATATAGTAGGACAGATGTACCCGAACTCACAGAAACTGCGGCAGAATGTACAAGACCTGCACCAGCTCAAACCAGACAAAATCCCAGCATTGAGAAGTGAAAATAGCCACAACATCCCACACCAAACCAAGAAGCTATTTGCAATGGAGGGCAAATATATTCGTCATACAATATTTTGCAAGTATATGGCCCATATTGTTGCGGCGTAGATTAATGCAGACAAATTGTAAGAAATATATACACAGCTTTAATGGAAAAATCAGACTCACAAAACCAAGGTTCCAGCGGAGGACAGGAAACAGGAAGGGGCGCGCGGGCTCCCGCGCACCCAATTTATCAGTAAACCTTCCCCTGAAGCAAGCCCGCCCCTAAAGGGGGCTGGCTTAACCCTACATCATATATTTACAAAAGGGAAAATTGAGTTTAAATTGATTTATAAGAGAACTGCGAAAATTAAGGGTTTTTTTTGTTTCCCTTTATGTCATGTATGATACTAATCTCTGTAGGTAATATCTAATGAACTGAACACCCTGTTCTTAAAATATTCTCTAATGAAAACAAATACTTTCACCACAATTGTAAAACCACAGAGTCTGCAATAAATGCTATCAAATCTCTGAGAATAAAAGTGGCGTAATTTATTTTGATGTAGTAAGGAAACATGACATAGTTAGGCCTTGGGAGATAAACAAGAATTCATAAGTGAATTGGAGAGAAAACACCATGCTATAAAAAGATCACGAGTGAAACTCTAGTTGGAAATCTACCTTGGAAAATACGGAGCCAAGAATAAAAATGACGGAAATTTAAAATAAAGCTAAGTGTTCATTCAATCCTAATCACTTCAGGTGATTATAAATCTTAGTAATTATGATGAAAACCAAGTCTTATTTATTTATTTTAGCAATTAAATTCAATGCTTTTTCTGAATAAGGTCCTGAAATTAGTCCTTCCAGTGCAGAGTGTGTTTTCCCGTTCTTGCATTATAAAATGATAATGGTCCTAATTTACAACTGAGTTTCTATCCAACCACTCCAGCTTGCTGAAGTGGGTAGAACTCAAATATGCCTCTAATCTCCCACACCATAACTGATGCTCAAAAGTAACCAGTAGTCTACCATTCTCCCATGACATCTGGACTAGGGTTACAGATGATTCGGAGCTGCTACGTGGGTGCTGGGAATTGAACCCAAGTCCTCTAGAAAAGCAACCAGTTCATTTAACAGCTGAGCCACCTCTCTAGTCCCTCACTTGGGCTTTAAAGTGGGACAATCCTCTTTACTCCTTTGTTAGTTCCTGCTCAGTTGTGATCTTTATACAAGCTTGGGGACAGATACTGTAACTCTCTTCTAACTCTGTCCCTTTACCTCAGTCTTCTTACATCTCAAAAGCTTTTATATAAGACATACAACAAGATTTTTCATTACACTGAAAGATGCTGTGGGAAACATCATGGAAAAAGCTCTGAAAACGACAATACTTGAAATATATTTGTGTATATCATTTTTTATGTTTTAATTATTTCATATTTAATAATAATTATCCTTAATTACAGCATCTTCCTCTTTTCACCATTTTTTAAATTTCCTATCCAGATGATTGGTGTAGTGATAGCAAATATCTGGAGATTGGAAAATATCTGATGTCTATATTATTATCCAGACACAGTTGCCATAATCTTTTTATTTGTGCTTTAAGAGTTTGTCAGTAGTAATTATTAGTGTTTGTTATGAAAATCTGTAACATGAAGGAAAAGTATATAATGCTATATGTCCCATAAACTAAACCCCAAGAATATCAGTACTTATGGGGAAAGCATTGCTAAGGGCAGGCCATGCACAAAACATTACTGGAAATTTTAGTTTCTACTTCCTCACCTGATTCTAAGAAATAGTAGAACTTTAATATCAAGTGTCACCTTCTATTAAAAATCAACCTCCCAGCTTTTTAGATTCAGTGTACAAATGATTACAGGGTCATCCTTATTGTTTCAGACAGGTGGGCACATTCAGACAGGAAGTAGCAATTTTTAAAGTGGCTTTAGCCTGTCCTTGAGTGCTTGGGCTGGCACATTTTGTTTTTTTGTTTTCTTCTTGAAGTTTGTAACTGCATACCATTCCATGTAGAATGAAATTGCATGCTGTTCTGTGTGTTCCTACTCCAACCCACTCCTATTCGGGATTTCTATTGTTGTGAAGAGACAGCATGACCACAGCAACTCTTATGAGGAAAACACTAAATTAGAGTGGCTCGTGTTCAATTTCAGAGGATTGAAATTATCATCATGGCAGAGAGCATGTTGACATGCACGCAGACATAGTGTTGGAGGAATAGCTGAGAGTCCTACATCTTGCAGGCAACAGAAGTTGACTGACACACTGGGCAGTGTCCTGAGCATAAGACAATGAAAACCCTCAAAGCCCACCCCCACAGTGAAACACTTCCTCCAACAAGGGCATACCCATTCCAACAAAGCCACACCTCTTAATAGTGCCACTCCCTTGGAGATTATGGGGGTACATTGCATTCAAACTATCACAATGTGAATCATTCATTTATATAGTGTGTGAACACTATATAAGCTACCCGCTTGCTAATCACTTAGTAGTTGTTTGAAGAAGGACGCTAAAAAAGAAATCCCACACTAGCTCAGAATTGAGTATAATAAAAGGTTGTTTATTTAGGGATAGACTCACAGATCACAGTCCTCTGCTCGGACAGGGAACAGCAACTGAATCCAGCAGCCAGGAAAGAGGCTGAATGAGTGCTTCACAACGGCATATATAGTATAAAAGGCCACTCCCAGGTGGGAGGGAAACTTAAAGGCGACTGGCGGTAGGAATTCCTACAACAGTTGTTTTGGTCATTAGATCAAATGTGAGACTGACATAACGCTGGTGTTCTAGAAGCCTGTATTTTATTTAATAGTGTTCCCATAGTTTAACAATATGGCATTCTAGGTATGTGAAGGAGAAGTTGTGGGTCAGAGAACATGACTAAGTCAGTGAAGAACTTCCGGTGCAAACATAAAGACCTGTATACCCTGTATCCGTAAAACAGCCAGGCCTGATGGCACATATCTGCAACTCCAGCACGGGAAGGAGGTGTGAGCAGAGAGACAGGAGTGACCCATCCATGCGCTCCAGGTTCAGTGAGAAATTCTGTTTCAAAGCCTATAGTGGTAACGTACTGAGGAAGACACCTGGTGTCTACCTCTGGCCTCCACATGGGCACACAATCATGTACACACAGAAAGACACCCTGAATTTCATCACCAGCACCCTAGGAAAAAAAAAACAGAAACAATGCGGAAGAGAAGTTGTAATGTGCTCTCTTTATGAAATTCTCAATTGGGAAAGAGAAAATCATAGACTAGAGTTATTAAGATGTACAGTAAGAATGAATCTTCTATATGTAGGATCATGAAGAAAAAAAGTCTTGATAGCTTTGTTATTACACATCAGGCTACAATCGTTTCAATGATAGCATATGGTAAAGATTTTGTTAAGATCATAGACATACTAAGTTTGTTGTTGGAAAATATGTACAGGAAAAAATGTTTTAATTGATAGCAAACTGTTATTTCTCTATAAAGATATGAAAAGGGGTCCCCTTAAGGCAATGGTCTACATGTGGCCTTGTGTAATGATAAAGCCGTTTGCTACAACTGAGAGGTAGTTACATAAATTCAAGAATAACTTTGCATTGTAAAATTTGAAATATACTATAGAGGCTATACCTGCCAATGAATAAATTTCTGTCACATTTCTGGCAATGTTGAGCAAGTTGGTCAGGAGAAAGGCAAACATCCAAAGTATGTATATGGTTATGAGGAAACTGGGCTCTTCTGGAAGCAGATACCCAATAGAACCTGTTCTAAAAGGACAAAGGAGGTGTCAGGCCACCCACTATGAAAGCATGGAATACCTCTGGCACTGTGTGCCAGAGCTGCCAGACATGTGGTAAAGCCAGGTGTTAGTGCAAATTGAAGAACTCATACTCTCTCAAAAATAAGAACAAAAAGTTTCTGTCTCAATTCTGGCAACATGATCTGACAATATGGATGATAACTGTTTTTTACCAAGTCATTTTTCCACTGCCTTACCCTTTAAGTAAAATCAGTTCTGAAGACAAAGAGTTGGCATTCAAAGGCCTATTCATAACAGAATACATCTGGCAACCCACACTTGATCAGCATGAAAATGTCAATAGTGATGTTTTGCTTTTATCTCTACATTAAACCAACCTCATTTATTTAACTCTTTCCATGGGAAAATATTCAGATTATCAAGGCCACATAAGTCTGCTTGGTATTTGCTAGCTTTAATCAGCAGTTAGTATAGACATTAATCTGGACATAATGCAGAGCTTGGCTCATTCACTATCGTTGGTACATTAACGACTTGTCTGAGAGTGTCTCTCAGCCGCTCTTACTGCTTGTATAAGCTTAGGGGAAAGGTGACCTAGTAAATCGGGTCAGTTTCCGGTTCTTCCTGAACCTATTACATTGTTACTTCCTGAACTCAGGATGGTATGTTTTACCTCCCTTTAGAACATCCTGTATGTTAATGACCTTTCTTCCAAAGTAGAATGTTTATCTGAGAAGAAATTGCTACACAACACTTAGCTATACATCCTTAACAGGACAATTAAAGAACAAGTGAGAGGCATTATTCAATTTGGCTATGTCAAGAAGAACACAGGAGTCCAGAGATTTCCACAAGTCCTTATTTTGGGGTCCAGACATGAGATGTTGGTTTGTTTATTTTTGTTTTATTTTATTTTATTTTATTTTGTTTTATTTTAAGATTTATTTTTCAATTTTGATTTATTCCTATGTGTTTGTGTCTCTGTGGGTGTATGTAAAGTATGTGTGGATGCCTGTGTAGGTCAGAAGAGGGTGCAGTGTCTCCTGCAGGTAGAGTTTTAGGTCATTGTCAGCTACCAGATGTGGGTATTGGGAACCAAACTTGGGTCTTCTGGAAATGCAGCAAGAGATCTTGAGAGTTATGTTTAGATGCAAGAGAAGTGGTATGCATAACAAAGCAGTTACGGTCAAGCTGTGGCCCTGCACATCATTGACCTGTCATTGTTTCAGTTGGTCGCTTTAGCCAGGTGAGCAGTGCTATGACGTCCCTTCGTGGGAGTCAAGTTCTTTCTCTGGCTGGCACCAAGGCTTTAGCTTTTTCCTTCTCTTGGTTTGGGGATTCCTAGGGAAATTCATATTTCTTTCTTATTAAAAACATTGTATTCATTTATTTATTTGTGGGGGTAAGCACACAGGTGATGTGTGGAAGTCAAAGGACAACTTCGAAGAGGTAGTTCTCTTCTACCATGAGCCCTGGAGATTGGAGTACCGTGGTCTGTCTTGGCAGCAACATTCACCTGCTAAGCCTTCTCTCCAGCCAAATTCCATTTTCTTGGGATCCTTTGTTTCAACAGCCTCATAACTGAAGGGGTTCGGTGTGTCCTTAGGATATTCTCAATTCTGCCAGTACAGACTAAATTTGTGATTCTTGGTGCTGCCATCTGAAACATCCTTCACAGCTTGATGAAGGCAGTTTCTCTTCCACGATATGATTTTCAAAAGCTTTATCGCTCTTCTGTCAGCTCCATGGGGATTTCCTCTCACCCTCCCACTATCAAACAGACATAGCCATAGATCTTTTTAAACAAACCATTTTCTGGCCTTTGGCTCATGACCCAGTGGTGGAGAAGCAGTCTGTGAGATCTGCATTTAGCCACCTGATGAAGACCTTACATGCCAGGGTCACCAAGAGCTGCTCTCCAGACTTCAGCTTCCCCTGTTTAGAGCTGGTGTTGCTCACAGTGACTCACTGTTGTCACATGAAACGTCAGAGACTTTATAATCAGGTTTATTTCCTGTACTAATCCTCGTAGTTTATTTCTGTTTGCGCTTTACCCCAGTGAGAAGAAGAAAGCAGGCGGCTTTTTTGAAAACATTATTTGGGAATTTGTTGAACTATATGCCTGAGTTCATCTTAGAGATCTGCTTCCCTGTACCCACTGATAACAATTTCACTGAACTTCCTGCCACCACAAGGTTGAACCCTCCTTCCTCTATCTCTGACAGCTCTCCTCCACTTCTCCCCTCAAGCCCTGGATCCATACAATTCAGGTTTCCACTCACAGCTTTCTCTAGGGCGTTGTCTCTTACAAGCCAGTTCCAAAGTTCTTCCCACTCTTTGAAGTACTTGTTAAAGCACAACACCATTTCACACCATGACTGAATGTGTCTCCCTGTCTTTCTACTTTTCCTGGGGAGACATAAACAAGCATTCATTTACCCTAGATAATTTTTCATCAACATACCAAAGAGATGGTTCCACCCTAGTGCCACTTAATGAACACTGAATTGCTTACAACAATACAGGGGAGGGGCTATGTACTAGGGAGCTTGGATGACTCAAAGCCTACCCCAGGAGGGGTGGAAACTCACAAAGAATTACAATAGGTGAGCTCCCTGAATTTGTCAGGCAGCTTTCCAAACCAGAGCATACCATCCCCTGCAATTCTTAGTAACTTTGGAGAAGGGTCTTGAGTACCTCCAGTAGCAGGTCATCAGCCGAAGAAGCCAGGTGTCAGTCGCTGGAACGTGTGGATATTACTTTATGTAATGGGAAAAGAAAGCCCACTTCTTTAAAGGAGCAATTAAGATTAGAATCTTGTGGTGAGAAGAATATTTGGGATCATCTTGGCGGGCACTAAAGACAATAACGTGTATTATCAAAACTATGCTAACTAAGAAAGGACACACAGAAAAGACCTCATGACGAAAGGACGGGGTTCTAAAGGTGTTGGCCTTTACCAAAGGTTTGTCTGACACAAGCACACTGAGGGATGCTGGCCATGACCCTAAGTGAGGAGAACCTGGGACTCAGTCCATGAGGGAGCTCATCACAGGTCTGCCCCAGCCTTTGACTCTAGGAACACCAGTATTGTTGTTCAGAGCTCTAAAACTGAAAGATGACAAGTTTCTGCCTCCTTAACCTCCCCAGGGTCTTCTAGTTTCTTATGTCAACTACAGAAAACTACTACAATGGCAGAAGAGAACTCTAAGGGACTAGCAAGATGACTCAATGGTTAAGAGCATTGGCTACTCTTCTGAGGATTCAGGTTCAATTCCCAGCACTCACATAGTACCTCACAGTCATCTGTAACTCCAGCTTTAGGGATTGTGACTGTCTTCTGGTCACCACAGGCACCAGCCACACAAGATACAAAAACACATATGCCTGCAAATGCACATGCGCACACATACACACACACAGACACACACACACACGCGTGTGCGTGATGTGGGAGGGTCTTCTGTTTTATGTTGGTTTCATTGGTTAATAAAGAATCTGCCTTGGCCATTTGATAGGCCAGCCCTTAGGTGGGTGGAGTAGACAGAACAGAATGCTGGGAAGAAGGGCAGTTAGGCAATTGCCATGCCTCTCCTCTCTGGGTCAGACTGCCGTGGAGCCAGCCACCAGGTCAGACATGCTGAATCTTTTCCAGTAAGTCACCATCTCGTGGTGCTACACAGATTATTAGAAATGGGTTAATCAAGATGTGAGAGTTAGCCAATAAGAGCCTGAAACTAATGAGCCAGGCAGTATTTAAATGAATACAATTTGTGTGTTGTTATTTCGGGTGTTAAGCTAGCTGTGCGGAAGCTGGGCAGGACAAAAAGCAGGCCTGCTGGCTTCATTCACTACACACACGTACACACAAATACACATCTTTAATGCATTTTAAATGATGCTGAAGTGTTACTTTTTAAGTTTGTTTGAGGGTTTCCCAGTAAGGCTCAGTGCTTCCACATTGCTGTTGACAATTCATGGTACTGCTTGTGAGTTTTCCAACTGTTTTATTATCTTCTGTTGTTGCCTATTTTCTTCCCTATGTTAGTAAGATGTCCTACTTAGTCTAGCAGTATACAATTCTATGTCAAGTGTGGATGTTACTAAACAAGAGACTTTACCTTCTGATTTCCAGCTAGTTTGTGTTTTACTTGGTTAATGATGTATTCTGCACTCAGACTTGCTTTCAAGTATTTTTATCATGGAAATTTTAAACATTAAAATGAGACAGACTTGTACAATAGACCTTTCCATTTCCCATTATTCAATGTCAACAATGGCTGGCGTTGTTTTCCAAGAATTAATATTTTTCCTTTAATTGTAATTTTAAGATATTTTAGGGTGTTTGTGTGTGAATGCATTTATGTGTGTACATACATATACCTATGCACATATATAAAGTTTATATAACCATGTACAGAAGCCAAAGGTTGATTTTGGGCACCTTCCTTTATCCTTCTCTGCCTTATTCCCTTAAAATGTAGTCTCTCACTGAATGTGAAGCTCACCAGTTGGGCTAGACTGGCTGGCCTCCTAGTTCCCAGAATCTGCCTGTCTCTGCCTGCACCAAATAAGATTACAGATACATATGGACAGGCCCAACTATATGCTCACATGTATTCTAGAGATAGAAATGTAGGTCTTTGATTTGCAAAGCCACTAAGAGAAGCTATCTTTCAGCTCCCAAATTTTTATTCTTTGATAATTTCTTGAGTGTATAGCACATATTTGGTCATTTTCTCCCCTACTGCCTATCATCTGCCTCAACCTCTCACTCTTTTTTAATCCGTTCTTTCTCCAAAAATGTCCGCCTCCTAATTTCATGTCGTTTTGTGATCCATTAAGTTTAATTAAGACTGTTTGTATGGATATGAGTGTGAGGTTATTTATTGGATCATGGGCAACCTACTAGTCATTACATCGCTGAAGAAAATTATTCCCTCTCTGTTAACAACCATTAACTCTCTATAGTTCCTCAAACAGTAGTGGTACCCCAGGATCCTCTCCCCGAGTCATGCTGAAATATTCACAGGTTCCTATCATGTGCAGGTCTTATGCTGGTAATAACAGCTGCTGTGAGTTCTTGAGTATAGCCAAGTTATGTCCGAAAACAGTGTTTGACAGCAGTCCCCTTTTTTCTCCAGCTTTTATTCTTCTTGTCCCTTGCTTTATGATGTTCCCTGAGCCTTTATATCATCAGGGGGTGATATATATATGTCCTGACTAAGGATCACTCAACAGTCATTTGTTCTTAACACATTGACCAGTAATGAGTCTGCATCAACCATTACCATCTGGAAAAAGAAGCATCTTTAATGAAGCTTGAGAGTAGCCTTGGTCAATGGATATAAACATAAACAGAACAATTAGGCTCATGTTAATTTAGCAACACCATAGTAGATTCCCCTTGGGATCAGTGACCCCCAATGTTTTGATTAGATATATAAGGCCTAACACATGAATTCTTTCCTGTGGAGCAGGTCCAACTTTAAAAAGAAGATGGTTACTCTTATAACAGTTATGCCACTATTGCAATAGTAGACTCATTTTTGTCTGCCAGGCAGATACCATAGCTCACAGAATTCCTAACTGTGTATAATAAACTGAGGGATGGGATTTGGGGATGAAGTTTAAGTGGTAGTGACCAGATAGTGCTACTGGGCTATGGCAAATTCCATGAGAAAGCTGGTTATTAGAGTGTAGCTATGTAGTACTAATCATTAGAGAAATGCAGTACAGACACTCTGTGCACATGGCTATCATCAAGTAGAAAAGACAGAACTTGTGAATACTGAAACAAGGGAACATGCATACATAATTGGTCGAAATGTGAAATAGTAAAGCTTCTATAAAAATACAGTTTGGAAATTTCTCAAAAGTTAAAATTAAAACTACCAGATCACACAGGAATCCATTTTCTGGCTTTTTATCCAAAAGAACCGAAGTCCAGATTTTAATGTAATATTTTCATTTCTGTTTTTATTAAGCATAATTTCACAAAACCAAAATGTGATGATCACCTGCATGACCATAGATGAATGAATATATAATGAAAGTATGGTGTTTAGATACCATAATAATAATTGGATA
Source organism: Alexandromys fortis (assembly GCF_014885135.2). Taxonomy (NCBI): domain Eukaryota; kingdom Metazoa; phylum Chordata; class Mammalia; order Rodentia; family Cricetidae; genus Alexandromys; species Alexandromys fortis. Next base: position 350,968 of record NW_026068260.1, on the reverse strand, counting down.
TTGTCTTAGGGTTTCAGTTGCTGTGAAGACACACCTTGACCATAGCAACTCTTATAAAGGAAAACATTTAATTTGGGTGACTTGCAGTTTCAGAGGTTTAGTTCATTATCATCATGGCAGCACATGGCAGCATGCAGACAAACAGGGGGCAGGAAAAGGAGCTGAGAGTTCTACATCTTGATCTGTAGGTAACAGGAAGTAAATTGTGTCACTGAGCTTGAGCATAGGAGACTTCAAAGCCCATCCCACAATGGCATACTTTTTCCAACAAGACCATACCTACTCCAACAAAGTCATACCTTCTAAGAATGCCACTCCTCATGGGAGCCAGTTTCTTCCAAACCACCACAGATATAGCACCTTTAGAAAGAAGAAAGCCCTATAACATGCTATAAAACAGATGAACCTTGAGAACGTTATGTTGAGTAAAAAAGGAAACCATATGAGGGTGAATCCTGCATAAATACACCTACATGATGTTTCCAACAGTCAGACTGATAGAAGCAGACAGTGGAACTGTCTTGACTTGACAGTAGAACTGTTCCTGACTTGAGGGAGATGCCAACCCAGTGTTGCTATTCAAGAAGTATGGCATTCAGTTATGCCAGATGAGTGAGCGCTAGAGAGCTGGCCTTGAACATTGTGCCTGCAGCTCATAATACCATACTCTTCACTTAAATTATTGAGGGTAGAAATCACCTTCTTTGTTTGTAAGAAAGACATGACAAACACAAGCAAAAAAATCTAAAACAGAGATTATTGAACTTCCAGGAATGGGGCGGAGGGGGGGAGAATTACAGGCATGAGAGCAGGCCAGATTTAACTGAAGCTTTACTCCGGCTTTTTAAAAACCTGTTCAGTGTACACAAAAGGCTGCTATGACGTTCATGGAAAGGCTTTTGTCATAGACTGTCTAAGGCAAGGTGGGGGTTCCTAATGTCTATTACTGCCCAGTTGTCACTAATCAGTAGTGGCTAAAAATCATCCTGAGACAGTTCATCAGCCTCAGCACAAGACAGGCCCGCTTTCTGGATCCAGGGAAAGAATGAAAAAAGAGGCTTCCATCTGGACAACACTTTCAGTTACATTTCTGCTACCATTCTTTAGGAACAAATGTCACTTTCTTTACCTACACACACACACATACACATACACACACCACAATATACACACAAAAAATACACACACACATCATACATATACGACATTACACTACACACACACACACACATACATACATACCACATCATACTACATAAACACACCATACACACACCATGTCACACTACACACACACGTACATACACACACAGGCACACATACCAGATTTTGTAGTGTTTAGTCACATCTGCTTCACACAGTTACTCCAGTTAAAATAATTTTGGATAGACCACTTAGAACTAATCTAGAGTCTGAAGAAGTCTGAAAATGTATGTTTTAGCTCTTGCACTTGCCCTGTTATCTTTTTTTTCTGAATTTGGTAAATGATTTTCATGGTCATTACTGTGGACATTCTTTGTTTCACTCAGGACGAATTTTCTGTTCTTTCATCTCTATCATGTAAGTGTTTTGTGGCAGAGCTTCTTAAAAGGGCTGCAGGGTTTTTGTAGCTAAAGCTGAGTCAGCAAGTCTCTGTTAAATAGGGTGTATTTGCCTCTAGCAAACAGAGCCCATCTGAGAAAATGCTACCAAGAAGCTATGCTTAACTCTGGTCTTTCTGTGTCTAGAAGTCCTTCTCAAACTCTCTCAGATTTTAAATGGATGTAGTTGTCTATGTTGGCTCCATTTGTTGACTGAGATTTCTGTCCTGCCTGTTCCAGCAGCTTTTCAGTCCCAGATAAACACACAGAGGTCTATATTAATTATAAACTGGTTGGCCTATTAGCTCAAGCTTCTCATTAACTAATTCTTACATTTTACATTAACCCATTATTCTTGTAGACCAGGCTGGCATCGAATGTAGTTAGAAACACATTTATTTTGCCAAACTAGAAGTTTAAGATCGTATTTCTGAATAACCAAGTTTTAAAAAAGCACTATCTTTCAAGTTAGGCATTTAATAGCCTGCTCTACAGAGCTAGTTCCAGGATAGCTAGGGCTATTACACAGAGAAACCCTGTTTTGAAGAAACAAAACATAACAATATCAACCAGATTGCTGAATCACACAAAATCCATTAGCAAAACTATGGTTAAAATAGTGGGTCATAGTATTTTCTTGTGTCTGTTTAATTCTCCTTATAATCTACCACAGAGATTCGCTTGCCTCTGCTTTCCAAGTGCTGGGTTTAAAGGTGTGGACCCTCTAGACTTAAATAGTCTCTAAATAGAAATTTCCTATACCTGCAACACTGTTGAAGAAATCTGAAAATTTCTGTTGTCAGTCTCTTCATTTAATGGGGAAACAAAACACAGCAGACAGGTTTTTTATTAGTATGCAGGAAGACATACATGCCATGGAACATGTATAGAGGTCAGAGGATAAGTTCTAAAGATTGAAATCAGGATGTCAGGCTCACACAGCAAGTGAGTTATCTGCTGAGCCATCTTGCTGACTCTAAGCACATATACTTTTAAAATAAAACATGAAATGTGGGGGAAAAACAGAACAGGAGTGGGACCAGTGAAAGAAGAGAATGTCTTTATTTATTTATTTATTATTTATTTATATAAATAATCAAAGTACTCACTGATGGAGGACACTCATGCAAGGGGAAGGAATGAGCCACAAAGCTCTTGGAGGTATAACATTCCAGACCAGAAGGAGCTTGTGAAGCCCTTGAGTGGAGGAGGACCTGGTCTGTTTGGTGAGCAGAGGTGAGAGGCCAGTGTGGGGTGATTTCAGTGAGTCAGGGGGAAGGAAAGGGAAGTTAGATCCCAGAGGCAGCAGGGCCTGTGTCACGTCCATCCTGAGGTCATTGCCAGGACTTTGACTTTGGGTGAAGTCATGAGGCAACACTGAGTAAAATAATTCAATGAACTGACTCATGGACTGAAGATAACGCTCTACCAAGCTGTCAGGAAAGAAAGCAGAAGCAGGGAGGCCCCGAAGGAATGGATCACAGGCTGTGACAGACATGGCATGAAGTTGCATCAGTGGTTGTGGAAAGTGAGCTGCCTAAAAGGAGGTTGTGTCTATGAAATGCGTGGCTACTGTAGAGGAGAATCCACAAGCAAAGGCGAGGAAGTGGTTAAAGAGTGGGAAAATAAAATACCAAAGTTTTAGAAACCGCTTACAGATCCTGAATTTACCCTGAGGGTGGCAGACGTGCAGGCAGACAGGATGACAAACAGGCATAGTTATCCATTTTGTGTGTCAATGATGTGTCTATCATGTAATAAAGTTCATGTAGAGGCTCATATATGTTTGCAAACCATAAAAATAACCTATTATATTAGTAAACATCTCTCTGGAAGTGTCTAGCTGAGCATACCCTTATTCTAAATATACCTCTCATGGGTTGTTCTCGTTATCTAGTACTGCTAAAAGTCACACATCACATCTACAGGAACCTCCCGAGCTCAGACCGGATTTGTCTGTTTCTCACTGACTAGACGGTCTTGGTACTCTGCTGCTTTATTTGATTATGGAAAATCAACAGTGGTCATTTTAGGCACAGTAGATCGATAAGTTGGGGAATGGTAATTAAATATTAACTTTTGGGTTTAAAAATAAAATATAGCTATAAAATAATCGCAGCAGCATTCTTCATTGATACATAAGACAACCACAAAGCAGTCATTGAAAACTGCCCTGAGTAGAAACAAAATATTAGAATAATCTCTGATTAGTGTGGACGACCTCACCTATTAATGTGTTATGGCAAGATTGGCTGTAATGTTCAGTGTGATTTATAGAACCACAGTCAGGACACAAACTGATACAGCTCATAAATTTCCTAAGCCATTTCTCATTCTTTTTCCTGTTCAAAATCATTGAATGTATCTCCATTTTTATTTAATGTCACACCCTAAACATAATGAAACTCAATGAGAATTTTCTTACTTTTTTCATAATTAATGCTAAACTAGTCACTTCAAAGCATATGACTAGGTGTGGGGGATCCTTGGGTGGGGGTAGAAGAGGGATGGATGCCCTTGATCCTTGGGAAGCTGATCGTGTACAACAAAGTCGGTGCAGAAGGAAAAGCAAGAAAGGGGCTTTACTCCTTTATATCAAAGAAAGCTCTTGTGTGTATATTATCTCACTGACTCATCTCAATAGCACTGTGAGAAAGGGGCTCTTTATTAGTTTCTCTTAGATGCATGCAAATACCCCATGAGAGGCAACTTAAGGAGAAAGGACTTGCTGTAACTCGGTTTCATTGTGGAGAAGGCACTGTGTCTATGGCTCTAGGTGGTGGAAGATTGGAACATAGTTATTACATGGATTAGCAGTGGAGATGAGACAAGAAATAGGACCAGTCAAAACCTCAAGGCCTGAACTCCAGTAACCTACCTCTTCTAACTGAGATCCACCTCCTAAAGGTCCCAAAACCATGCCACCTGCTATGGATCAAATGTTCAAACCCATGGGCCTATCGGGACATTTTACACCTAAAATTGAACCTTCTACCCTCTGACCTCCATAGGCTAATGGCTTCTGATAATGCAAAACACACTCAATCTAATTCCAAAAGTCCCATCATCTTATAGACTCAACATTGTTCATAAGTTTAAAGTTTCTTCAAAGTTTCCAGGCAATCTCATAAGTGTGAGTTCCTATAAGTACAAAACAAGTAATGTGCTTTCAGCATACAATGGCACAGAACAAACAGTCATATTCCAAAGAAGATAAGGATGGGGGCATAGTAAGGAAGAACAGCCCCAATAATAGTGAGGCAAGATGGGAATACCAAATCCCACAGCTCAATATTCAACATCTAGCACTGATGAGTGCATCATTGGTCTCTAAGGGTCAGGGAACCACTTTCCCAGTGCTGTTGTCTGTGCATATGTGGCCTCTCTATGTCACCAGAACCTCTAGATGCCAGCAGTTTTTCTTGTGATCATCCTATGATTTTTCGGTATCTCAAAACTCTTGGTGTGAACACTGAAACTTAGGTTTTACCTTGGCAGTTTCAGGCAATTGGCCTTCTTGCAAGGATGAAGATTCTACCACACATGATCTTGTCTTGTTTGTGATCATTTTACAATGACCCTATGATTCTTGCATCTTCCTAAGTGTTCTTGAGCTTCCAAAGGAATTGCTTTCTGATGGTCTGCATCTGAGCTTCCCTTGCAACACGCAGAAAAGTAGAGATGTGAAACACCACAGTCATAGAGTTGGTGGTAGGCTCTTGAGTAGCTTTGTCTCCAAGGCCTCTTTTTCTCTGAAGAAGTATAGGGTAAAACAAAGGGAAGGGAGGTCACAAAATACCATTGTGGAGACTGAAAGGTCAAGTTGTTGAGGTTCAGTGGGATCGCCCTACATGAGACAGAGTTTATTCAGGTTTAAGGGCTTAATATGAAACCCATCATTTTAGCTGCTCTATTTCCAACACCAAGAGGCAAATAACATTCACCCATGACTGTGCTTTTGTGAAATTCATGGAATAATGGAGAATGAAAAAGGAATTTAAGAAGGTTAAAAAGCAATGAAAAAAATCATTAAATGTGAGCATGTGGGTAAGAGAACTAAAAGCAGAGGAAGGCAGAAAGTTTGTGAAAACCCAAAAAAAGGGGATCTTATTTACTCATTCAGCTTATCCAGGCAACAACTAAGCTCCCACTGTGTGCAGACCCTCTTCTGAGTCCTGTAGAGGACTGACCATCTTCTAGGATTAAGGAGAGGCAGATAACAAACAACTAAACTAATAAATCAAAAGTTGGGTTCTATAAGGAATATGAGGCAATATGGAATATGCAGCAAATAGTAAGCAGCTAGTGGGATGGAACCACTGTTAATTTACTCGTCGTGTGTCCTGAGCCGGAAAGTGTCTCCAGGGAAACTGAAGGGAGCCTGGAGGAGGTGGGGCAGCAAGCAGGGTAGGGCTGGGGAGGTCATGTGCTAAGCAAATGAACAAAGAATGCTGTTTTCCTTTTTAATCGCCTGTGTGGTTGAATAGTACAGCCATGTGCCGGATAGTTTTTATGTCAACTTGACACAAGCTTGAGTCATCTGAAAGGAGGGAACTTCAAATAGGAAAATGCTTTTATAACATTAGCTATACACAAGCATGTATGCATTTTCTGTAATTGGAAGTTGATGTGGGAGGGCCCAGCTCATTGTGGGTGATGCTGCCACTAGGCTGGTAGTCTTGGTTTCTGTACAAAAGCAGGCTGAGTAAACCATGAAGAGCAAGCCAGTAAGCAGCTCTCCCTGGCCTCTGCATCAATTCCTGCCTCCAAGGCGCTGGCCTGTGTGAGTTCCTGGCCTGATTTTCTTCAGTGGTAAAGAGTAACGTGAAAGTGTGAGCTAAAGAAGCCCTTCCCACCACAGCTGATTTTTGTGCATGGTGCTGCATCTGAACAATAACAACCCTAACAAAGACAAGCCAGCACAGCCACAATGAACAAGACCTTTTCTTTCTTGTGCCTTTAAATGATGCCTTCATGATATTGTGACATACGTGGCTTCAGCAAGTTACACAAAAGTCATTAGAATGTGCAGTCAGTATAGTCAAAAATCCCCTTTAGCCAGTCCATTTGTTTAAAAAAAGATAAATTGGCCCTAGCTGATAGATTCACTTTCAGTTCATCGCACCATCCTCCAGTACCCAATACTGACATGCCATCGTAACAAGACTCTATTAATATTTACTAAATGACTTTTTATGTCCACGTATATTTTAACACTTAGATGCACAGTGGGCTCCCCTTAAAATTTTTTTAAAGAAATGACTTTTAACTGAAGAATTTGATTCCTCTCTTTACTCTGGGAGTATGGTCCTTTCTTTGAATGGCTGTATAAAAGAATGTACACACCGTAAAACTCACCCTTTTAAAGCACATGGTTCGTTGGTTGTAAGTGTATTCTGAAAGTTGTGCAACCATCATGATTACCTAATTCCAGAAGATTTTATAACCCCTGAAAGAACACTTATTCAGACCAAACCCATTAACAGTCACCCCGTGTCCCTCTTTCTCCTGGCCTGGAGCAACCACTGGTCTGTTTTCCTGTCACTATGCATTTGCTTGTCCTGGCAACCCCTCTAAGTGCCCAAATCATATGTGTCCTTCTTCCTTGGCTCCTTCTTCATTCCTTATTCAAGCTGACTAATATCCATTGTGTGATTCTACTATAATTTGTCTCTCTGTTCATCAGTAGATGAACACTTCAATTGTTGCCACTTTTAGGCTCTCCTGAATAATGCCACAGTGATTAAGTATTGTGTGTGAGTTCACATGTGGCCAAAAGTTAGCAGTTCTCTCAAGTAAATATGTGCAGGTGCCAGTGTGTTTTAAAACTATAACATTTTGTCTTAAAATAATTCATACTGAAATCTACATTTTTTAAAGATTTATTTTTATTTTTAATTCTCCCTTGTGTGTGTGTGTGTGTGTGTGCAACTGCCCACAGAGTTCAGCAAAGGTTATCAGATCCAGATCGATTGCAAGCGATTGTGAACCACCCAGCGTGAATGCCTGAAGCCAACTTTCAGAAATCTGCAAGAGCTGCCAGTGCCCTTAACTACAGAGCCATCTTTCCAGTCCTGTCTATGCGTTTTCTTTGTTTTGTTTGAATACCTGAAGTTGTGGCCCATTGTTTACATGAGCTATCAGCTGAGTTGTTTAACTCATCTACAGGAACATGAGTAAGTGACCTCAGCCACCAAGAAGTCCCTGCACCCTTTGGCACTGTAGCCTCCTGACTTGCTGCCTAAGCAGGGAACCACTGTTTAGTTGCGCTCTGGAGACAAGCGTGGGAAGCACCGCAATGTGGCGAGTTCTGAACACCTTGCTTTGCTTTTGTCCAGACATATTGCTTCTTTCTAGAGAAACCTTGAAACTGTGAGTATAACAGGGTTCTGTGAGCTTGTCTAATTCAGTCCCTTTATTTTAGAGAGCTTGGAACTGAATAAGGTCCATGAGACTAAAGATGATTTCTCAAGAACTCACAGCTACTTAGAGATTTGGGTTGGTTGCCTGTAACTAGATAGTTTAGAAACCAGGATATGAAGCAGTTTTCTTGACTAAGTGCTCTATCTCCCAAAGATTACTTTGCCTGTTTGTCTGAACTTAAAAATTATAAAAGAAAAAGAAAAATCTGGGTGGTGGGTATTTCCAGTTAAATGCTTAGGACAGTGGTTTAGAGTCCCATGGGGGAAATGGGTTGCCAAACTTGTAAGAGTTAATTCACAGAGGCATAGTGGGGTAGTAGGATTAATGACAAAATACTGGCTTGTGTCTAATGAGGAACAATAGGCATATTTAAACACAGAGGCACTCTTAAACAAAGGTTGGCTACTCCTACTGACTGCCCTGAGGTGCTATTGAGTCCAAAGGAAACTCCATTTCTCCAGATTCCAAAAGGAAGAAAGGATTACCAGTAGTGTCCTTTAGCATACCGAAGTCCAGGCTCCATCAGTATCACAGTAGCTGTTACACATCTCAGAGTCCATGCATTCTAGCTCTTTTTACCTCCTCCCCACACTAAACTCCCTCCAACTCACAGATTTCTCTCTCCAAAGTGATTTATTCTCCTTATAACCCTGCTGCTCTATCTCTCTCCTTCTCTCTCTCATTTATCTTTCTCTTTGTGTGTGTGTGTGTGTGTGTGTGCGTGTGTGTGCGTGTGTGCTTTGAACTCCCACTCTTCCTCTCTCTCTGCTCTATTCCTGCTTTTCTCTTTCTTGGCCAGGGCCAGCCTGATAGCCCTATTCAGTATACTTTTTTCTCTGTCTGCTCTGGATTCTTTCCAGATGCCTCTGGCTGCTCCCTCTCTCACATCTACAATATTAAACCTTCCTCTTAACTATACCACGCCAGATCATGGAGCAGTCATGTCAGTTTATACTGCAACTTTGTTTCTTTTTATTATGTTCTAGCATTTGCTTACCAATAGTTTTTAAGGGGGTACAAGAATTAAATATAATTATTTTACCCAATTTTAGTCAAATTGGGCAATGGATTATGTGTTCAATCACTTGGCCTTCCTTCATGTCCTGCTGGATATAGTTGCTCCCATCACAGAAGTCGGAATGGATTCATTCACTATTTCCAGTAAGTGACTTACCACCAGCAGCTGCTGTGACTGCTAAGAACGGGTAGCACAACAACATGCACTTGTTTGGAGACCACAAAAATGTGCCCTTAGGGCCCTGTGTAAGGCTGGAATGAGAACAGTGGTAGCGGAGAGTGTTGGCAGCTGTCTCTGTCTCTGGAGGGGGTCCTGGGCCTCTGGGAGTCTGGGAATCTGCTGCTTTCAAACAGGTGCCACGACAGGACCCAGCACAAGTGTCAGTGGTGTTGCGCATGCCTCTCTGTGACAGTGCACATGTGAGTCAGACTCCAAAGCCCTTGTCACCAGCTTTAAAGTGGCACTTGTTCACTTAAACAACAAAAAAGTCTTAGGTCTTTAAAGTGCTACAGTTTCACAATTTAGTGGTTAAAATGCTATATAGGAGATAGAGAGTATGACATGAAGGTTAGTTATACCAAACTATATTTGCATCTGAACTTGAGAACATTTTGTCATAATAATATATTGTTTAGAAGTAAATGAACATAATGCCAACAAATTTTAATTGTATTGTAAAGTCAGTAGACTCAAACTTGTTTGAAAGATCATGATTGATCTTGCCATAAATTTGGGAAGGGAAGCTGAAAATTTAGATGGCTGGATTCTATGCAAGAAGTAAGATTCCAAAATAGGAATAGTAAAGCGGGTGAAAGAAATCCATCATTTCTCCTTAGCTTTAGAGCCTGTAATATTCCTTCTATTTTCTATCTGAATTCAAAGGAAGAAAGAACAGAATCACATTAGAAAACTTACCCAAGTTCCTGGTTATAAAAAAGTGAAGCTAGGTATTATTGAGAAATACACATAAAAAATTGTCAGTCTTCTTCACTGTGAAACGAATAGGTGAGAAATCTGCTCACATCTATCTATGCTGCTTTCTTGTAAAGTTTAATATTTTCATAAGTATTGTTTTAATCTGAAAACAAGGACTTAGAGCTTCAGCAATTGTGGGGAAAATCCCCAGACGTTTTTTCCCAGTTGGGGAATTAGTACATTTAGGTGGTTTGTTCTATTATCTGCAAGAATATCTGGAGAAGCGTTACCCATAAACAGAACAGTGTGGTAACAATTAACTCTTGGTTTCCCAGCAGGCGCGCATGTCAGCTTTCTGCGAAAGGAAGCTGAGGGCCAGTGCAGGTGCAGAGGATGTGTTCAGGGATGCTCTGCACCTCAGTCACCTGCTCTTAACCTAGTGGAGTAAAGGGGCAAGGAGGGACTTCCTGGTTCCTCAGTGTAGTAGGGCTGACTTCAGATGTGAATGATTCCTTCGGGAATGCTCGTCTCTCCTGGCAGCTGCTTTTGTCTCTTTTCTCTGAGAAAGATAAAGCCTCCTAGGTGGAAGGACTCTCTGGACATGTTTTTAGCAAAAGGCAGAAAAAGGGAGAAGTGAAATCGCGTCCAGAAGCCAAAGTGAGTTGCATGGCTCCATGGCCCATGGTGGCAGGCCCTTGGCTTGGCTTCTTGGCTCCTCTAGGCCCAGTCTTCGTTATTGGCTCCAAACGTTCTATTTAGAAAATTTAGTAACAGTTCTACTTAAAGGAAATAAAGAATCCAGGACACTCCTTTTAGCTTAGTCCCACTTTTTTGGAAATCAGTTTTCTTCTGCGTCAAATGCACTTCCTTCATTCAGAGGAAACCGCCTGAAGTAAACGCCCTCGTAAGCTACTACAAAGCGTGCCAGAAAGACGCAAGATGCATTTTTCTTCCTATTTTATCCAATTTTAACTTTTCTTCATCAAAATAGAAATCGCTGGGCCAGCAAGCCAGCTCAGTGGGTCAATACCCACACACAGGATGTGGCATATGAACACCCCAATAAATAGTGTGAATTCGAAATAACCTCATTACACTTCTTCATAGTCATAAAGACAATAGATTGTTAGTGGAAAAGATTTGAGTTAATCTTAATGAAATAATGACTATTATGGGTATGAAAGACTAAAGAATCCAATATATAAAACTGTACTAATTAAGAAAAATCCCAGCTACAAATTATTATTCTCCCAGCAAAAGGAAAAACTTTTTTAATCCAAAACTATTTCCTGAAAGCTTCCTTATTTGTCCACTCAGAAGAGTTTTCATATTAATTTAATAGCTGCTTGTCCAATTTGTACTTAGTGGTTATGCAATTCTAGACTAACCCTTTATATGACATTTTTATAGCTGGGTTTTTTTTCCAGTTCCAAGACAAAATGTTCTCCAAATTTTCTTGGTTGACTAACAGCAACACTTAAAGGATTTCTTGTTTCTTGATGTTAAGCACAAGTTGCAATAAAAATAATTATGACTGTTTTTCAGAGGCATATCAAGTGAAATATTATGCCAATGTTTTTTATTTGTGGCAATGGCACATGGCTCTTTTTTAAGAAAAATAGAAATATTCATTATAAATTTTAATCTACTTTGATTTTCATCCTCTCCTTCCCACCGAAGGCTGAGCAGCTAGGAATGCCCAAAGTTTGCCTCACCCCCTCAACCACTGCCACACTCATGAGAGTAGCTCTTAAACCGACCCTGGGCAGTGCTGACCCTGTTAGGAGACGCCTGGGGGAGCTGGGCTTGAGGTTGGGGAGTGGAGGAGCTAGTCCTGGCCCCCTCCTCTGCCATGTACTCGTGAGGGGCAAGGAAAAGATGCCCCCCTTGCCCCTTGCTATATGTTGCAGGTAGGGGAGCTGATCCTCCTCCTTACCAGTGGTAGCACTCCTGAAATCGGGCCAAGCACCTTGCCTGGGCAACACAGTAGAGCTGACCGTGTTGGCTGGGGCCCTGGTGAGCAGGCCCTGAGAACAGGAGCATGGGAGATTTGTCCTTGTCCCTCATCTGCAACTAGCCCGACCGCCCTCCTCCCCACTGCTCCTCAAAAGCTGTAGCACTCAAGAGAGTGGTCTCTGTACCTCACCTGGGAAACACAGGAAAGCTGGCCCTGGGGATGTGGGTCTGGGTGAGTCTGCCCTAGGGGGTTAAAAGCAGAACAAGCCCTGCCCTTGCTCCTTGCTGCTTTAGCTGAACTAGCCTATACTATGTTGGAGAGCTCACCCTGGTGGGGAGGATGGGGGAGGGCTGGCATGCTAAACAACCCAGAAACAACCCAGGCCCAGAACCAGGGCTATAGGTTTGCCCACCCAATATCCACCCTATCTGTGACCTGTTGGAGCATGTGAAGGGGCTGGTTCTACATATCCAAAGCTGCAGGATCTCCATGACACAGGGCAACAACAGGGTACCCAAAATGAGTCGCAGTGAAGGCCCACCATCCATACAGTAGCAGAAACCAGAGACCTTGAACCAGATCAATGACTCTTTGTGATGAATACTTGCAAGAAAACATTTATGGACTAAAGGGTAAACTGTGTGACTCAGAGTGTCACACTGCAGCTCATGACAAGATTTTTCTGTTTCTCTTATTTTGTTTTCCTCTTTTTTTTTTCTTTTCTCTTAAATTTTGTTATGGGTGGCACAATGGCAGAGGGTGAATCCTAAGGAAGAGGAGATGAATGGAATAGGGATGCATGAGGTGAAAGACACAAGAATAAATAAAAGCTTTTTTAAAAGTTCATATTGAGGTTGCATTCATGAAAAAAGGCCGTGAACACCTGATAAGTGGGGTATTGCCTTTCTTACATCATATCCACGTGTGAGCCATGATCGTACTGGTGCGGTCACTTCAAGGATCAAGACCCCAGATTAATCACTTCCATGGTGTGTGATATGTTCGACATTGCTTGAAAGAATTCTATCGGTCTCATTAGATTAGTCTCATTGTAAAATGCTAAGCCTGTGAGAAATGGATACTTAATGTGCCCTCCTTGCCCTCCTCCATCTACAACTCTGCATGGCTTACGACTCAAATAATTCACCAGAGAAATTATCTTGCATTTATTCTTTAAGCCTTGGTTTGTGACTTGACATCTCTGTAGGCTTACATGACAGGGCTTCATTTTACATGCTCAGTTTAGAGATGATCACACTCTTGTGATTTCGACTCCCCATAATAGCCAAAGCATGTGAGCACAGAGGATTATATTGGAACTGACTCTGTCACCGGGTCATTCATTTAGTTGGTATTTGAATGCTAAATCTGAAAACATCTCCAAAATATGGAAAGTGTATCCACTCCAGAGTGACTTTGTGAGCTACAAATAGAATATGTATCTTTGGTAGTAGTTTTACCCATTTGGCTTCGACCTCTGTCTTTCTCAGACATCTCTAGTTACAGCTGTATTTGCCTTGGACAACTAAGTATTTTTGATGTCTACATGGGCCAGAGTTATAAAATGACAATCAAGAAAAGGCATTTGTGCATTGGCCCTGTTAGGTCTCCATGAGAGCTATCTGACCCATATGTATTTCCTTTGCCTCCAGTTGTCTTTGCTCTTGGGCAATGAGAAGGATTGTATTTCTCTTCCTCTCCAGGAAAGCCTCTTTTTGGTTTGAGTCCAAGATGATAAAAAGGTACATATAGTACATATTGTGTAATGTCATAGCTTACTGGATAAGTGATACTCCAGAACAACAGGCCCAAGGACATAGTCAGGCAACCACTATGTGTGTAATATTACTTTATGTTGTAGAAATATATGTCACTGTGATTGGATTAATAAAGAAGTTGACTGGTCAATATCCAGACAGGATAAGTTTAGGCAGGAGAACCAGACTAAGGACACTGGAAATAAGAAGGACAGAGATAGAGGAGTCACCAGTATGACAAGAAAAAAAGAACAGGATTTGCTAGATGAAACAGAGGTAATAGCATGTGGCAGAATATCTATTAATAGAAATGGGCTAATTTAAGTTGTAAGAGATAGTTAGTAATAAACCTGAGCTATCAGTCGAGCATTTATAATTAATATTGAGTCTTTCTGTGTCAGTTATATGGGAAATAGCAGACAGAAAAGAAAACTCCGCCAACATATGACATCCACAACCAGGCAACATAGATTCACATAAGACTTGAGTAGCTTTTAAAAAAAATAGATTTGAAGAACACAAAAAAATGAGCTAAATGCAGCTTCCTGATAACCCGTCTTTTCCTGGGTAGGCTTGACATTAGTGACAAACAGAGGAGTGCTCCTTTAAAAGGCTACTTCCTTGGCTCAGTGTAGTGGAAAATACAAGCATAGATCTTTTAAGAGGTGGGTTATGAGCAACAGGCAACATGCTTCTGGACCCAAAATGCCCCAGGGGCGGTAAACATAGCTACTGCTCTTGCCTCCACCTTATGGCTAAAATCTCTGGTAACCACGTGTGAAGGAGCTAGCAGTCAACATCCATGCTTTACAGCCATATCCGAATCTGAGCAGCGCCAGCAGCTGGCATTGCAGTTTAAGATTTGTCTCATGTGATCAGAAAACAGTGCAGACTCTCAATAAAGACAGATCCAGGTAGAAAGAAACTTCTAAACAGGTTACAGTGTTTTTAAAAATATACATAGACTTGGAAGAGAAAAGATAGGAGTATACATTCATCAATTGAAAAAATGGCTTAAAAATAGTAAAGTCCTTTTAAAAAAAAGTGAAATAAAATAATTATAAGTCAGGTAAAGAAGGTGCAAACACAGAGAGTCTGGATCCTGTATGCTATTGTGTTATCTTTGAATTTTTTTGCTACTAAGAGACTGAATTATGACAGTTACTAGATTAGATCACCTATATATTTTAAAAATATCTTAACTTTAAAATGAAAGTCAAAGAGTGTGTTGCATTGGGGAAGAGGTTAGGATTTTATTTCCACAGTAAATGAAAGACTGTGAATTTATTCCAGATTGATATGATCTTAAAGAACATAAAGAAATAAACCTAAAGAAAATAAAAAGCTGCAAAACACAATGTATATTTCGTCTGCTCAAAATTAAATAAAAAAGTCATCTTTGACTAACTTGTGTACAAGACACAGTCTATACCTGTATTAATAAAACATATAGATATTTACATAAACCTTAAAAGTTTACATATTTTCAGAACAAGGAGATGAGACACCAATGAAAACAGATGGCCCAGGTGATCCAGCATCTCAAAATGCCTCTGTTGCAGTTTTCTCAGAGTTCTGCAACCAGAATAGCTTCAAGGCTACTGACTAAAGTGATCTAGTCTCACAGACTACTACAACCAAGACTCAACAATTATCCTCCAGGGTCCAAAGATACCAATGTCTGCAAAAAACATGAAATATACTAGGGAACAACACCCACATTCCCAAAGGGTGGATTGTGGATTTTTATTATCATTTAAGAGGGTTGGTTACAAGTTGTTATTGGTAATGGTCAGGAAAAAAAGCTGAACAAATGAGATTAGGTTCAGTGAGCTTGTTTTAAAAAGAAAAAAAAAAGAGAGATAGAAATAATAGGATAAAAGGGTATGTTGTTTAATCTACTTTTAAACCAAAAAAACAATTACTAGTCCTAAATATTTCAAATAATTGTTGATTTTGGTTTATTGAATGAAATTTAATTTTTTTAATGAGAAAGATGCATCTTTATTTGTTACTGGGCTATCCAAATTTTCGAGTCCAAGCAGAATAAGGAACTAAATTGATAGACATTAAAGTTCTTAGTCTGAAGAATTGGCAAATACCACAAAAGAGAGATTCATAAAACTACTCCAATGAGCAGGTATTTTTTCTCCACAGGGAGAATGAAAAGCAGTCATAACAACACAGAAGTACAAAAATGGAAATTACCAAACAAAGTATACTCTTAAACCATTTAGCATTTAATGGGGAAGTATTCTTTTGTATTTTGTGCAAAAACATTCACATTAAAAAAAAAACATAATGGGGCTAAGGACGTAAGAAGAATGCGTGGAGAAAAAGCTTTTATCAACACAGAATAATTGACTGAATTGAACTGACCTGGTATGGAGAGGTCAGAATGTTACATTCCCAGGTACTAATTACCTTGTCTCTGGCTACATTTAACCCCCTAAATAGCCACTGTTTTCTCATGACTGTGTCTGAGTGAAGATCTTATGACTAACTAACTTAGCAGACCACTAGCTTTCACCTACCCGAAAGCTAAGAAATGAATCTAAGCTATTTGATACCTGTAGAAGAACTTCTCCTCTCTTGCTGCAAGTACCTCTCCGATGTTTCAAATATATTTCAAAATATATTAGTTATATAATATATAGTCTTAGAGCAGTTTCTCAACCTATGGGTCATGACCCTTTGAAGTCAAAATACCTTTTTACAGGAGTATCCTAGGGTCACCTGCATGTCTGGCATTACATGACAATGCACCACAAAAAAATGAAAACTATTGGTTTAGAAAATGTCTCTCCTTACTTAAAGCCCATTCAAGTTAAAAAAAACTGGATTAAAGATAAATAAATATATATACATACATATATACATATATATTCTTCATTAAATATTGGAAAATGCTATCAACCAGTTTTGGGGGAAAATGATTGAATCAATTGGGGACCAACTTTATTGTTATAAAAGATAAGAAAAATGTATAGATTAGAGAGTTAGCTATTATAACTGTGCAAATCCCAACAATATCAAAACACATTTTAAATGATGATATCTTTTAGCTAATTACTCACCTGGTAATATAGCACATGTTCTCTTTCTTACTCCTAAATTAAAGATTTAACCTGTAACTCTTTGTGTAAAATTTTCTATCGATTATAAAGGTTTGAGGTTGCTTTCTGAGAAGCACATTCCCTGTGGTATAATTAAGGGGATAGTTTAGGCAACTGCTCATATATATTCTTCATGTGAGTAGATGTAATTTCATATGTGTAACTTCACATGTGTGTGCAAGTGTCTTAAACATGTTATATCAGTAACTTTCTGAATCACTCTTCTTGTCAATGCAGACACATAACTCCCCCTTTAATGTGAATAAGAAATAGATCATTCTGGAGACAAATTGAAGTGAATATCATAATTAAAATACAGATTTAGGTTACCCCAAGTTCCATGTTCTAATATGTCATCAGTGTTCATGAAACTTGTATAGTCATAAAACAAAGAAAGTCATAAACTAAAAATTAAAATTATTTTTGTTAAACTGTATGTATGTTTCTACTCTTGTTTGAGGTATTGTGCTTATGTAACTCTTTCCAAATGTAACATATAATTAAGAAATGTTGATTATAAGTCATCTATAACTTATAGTTATGTTAGGTATGTTTTCAAGGTCATACACAGGCATATTTAGATAGATAGGTAGATGGTCTTTAAATACTTCAAAGACCTACAGAATATGGCATTTAAAATGTTTAATAACCTAAGGCTTTTCATGACAAAGAGACATATATGCTCATGAAAGCATCCATTTATTTCAAAAGAAGGTGGTGGACATCAAATGACCTCCAAATGGAGTTTGCCTTCTTTATGAAAAAAAAAAAAGAAAATTCCTTGCCTCAATTGCTGACAGTACACTATCTAAACTAGACAAGCAGGATGCAAAAAAAAATTACTGCCCAACTTTTCTAGGCCAAGATAGGATAGTCCTTCAAAATTCCCTGCTTCTCAAAAATGTATGTCAGATATACTATGCCTGTAGGCCAAAGATGGATGCGCCAATGTTACAGAAGAACTTAGAGTAATTGTCCAGGCAGCCAGATGTCCCTATCATTAGGAAACATGTCACTCCTCTGGGGTCTTTGATGGAGTTAAAGACTAAATAATTAGACTTTGTTGATGGATTTTAAACACTGCTTGGCCCATTAACTCTAGCCTCTTACTGGCTAACTCTCACATCTTGATTAACCTATATCTAATAATCTGTGTAGCACCACGAGGAGGTAGCTTATCGGTAAGATCTTAAGCTGCATCTATCTTTTAGAGGAGAGCTATGGTGACTGCCTGACTCAGCTTCTTTCTCCCAGCATTCTGTTCTGTCTACTCCACCCACCTAAGGGCTGGCCTATCAAAGGCCAAGCAGTTTCTTTATTAACCAGTGAAAGCAACAGATAAACAAATGACCCACCTCCATCAAGACTTAAAGTTTTTCTTAGTTGTGATAGAAAGGAAATTAGGTATAAAACTTTAGACTAACACAGATGAGAAAGATAATTTGCCTAATACAAATGGATTCGATTTTGTAACTGCAATTCTTACTTGCTGTTTTTGTTATATATAGTTTTACTATGTTAAAGATAAAACCTTCCTTTTTTACTTAGACAAAAGGGAGAAATGTAAAGTTAATATTAAGTATCAATGTTGGTTATTTGGGAATTGCCAGGAGGGAATAAAACGTCTGCCTAAAGCCATGCCCAATACTGTGCTAACTACAGATGGAAACATATAAGTGGAATAAGCAACACAGGAGAAAAATCTGATAAATTCTTAAGTAAAGGAATATAGACAGTAATGGTAATGTCATAGCTCCTGGTAACCTGGTATGATCACAATTATTAGTGAAGATGAATTATATCTCTGTTAGAAACAAATTCCCTGTCCTGATAACTCTGACACCCATTTCTATTGCTTACAGCATAAACATTGAGGCAAGACTAGAAACTGGGGTAGGGGGGAAGCCCACATTCACTCTTACTTGTCATGGATCTGCTAACAGCCTAAGCTGTAATCTTGCATTCTTAGCTAATGGTAGGGTCATCTCATGAGGGTACTTAGTGGACTTACTCAGTGGAAAAATGAGGGAACATAATAAGAATGACCATTTCCTTCCTGACTTTGATTAGTGAGTTAAGGAGTGATAAAACTAAAATTGCAAGCACATGATAGTTGTGGATTCTGCCCATGCTTCAGGATCTGGAGAATTAGACCACCCCAAGTGTGTGGTGGAGGTGGTGTAGTTGTCGACTTAATAGCTGGTGAGCAGGCTACTAATCAGTTGGTTTTATTCTTACAGATCATTTATTTCAGAGATTGTGAGTTATTCAGGAGATTCTCTTCAATGATAACATCAGCTCTCATAACTATATTATCTCAAATTATTTTTAATATTTATACTTACTACTAACAGAAACTAAAAATAATCTCTGGTCATGTGAACATCTAGTGACAATATTGCTTCATTTTCACTGAACAGATGATTAATTGAGTCACAGTAAGAATTTTTCCCAAGTCATTTTAAAATAATTGACCATTTTGAGTATTTGTGACAAGTTCTAATTTACTTTTGTTACAAAGTCATTATACCATGTGTGTTATTAATTTCTAAATTTAAAAGGTTATTTCAAGACATTATTAGCTACAGCAGAACAAAGGAATATAAATAGTTTTCTGACTAATGTTTAATAGTATTTCACCTCAACTCCCTCAAATGATTGTTTTAAATGAAATTTATCATTTCTATGCATGTTACAGCTACCTGCTATCCATGTTATTTATAAATGATATATATTAAAGTTCTACAAGTTAAAGCTCTGTAACAAAAAAAATAGCATACAGGGCATTTCCATCAATATTTTCCTCCCACAGGCATTCATTGTACTCCAGTCCTGTGTACAACAACTAGACAAAGCAGCACAGATTCTTTAATGACTTTGTGGAGGAGACACTCTAGTCAATTCTCATGAGGTCTAGCTCAACCAAGAAATAAACTTCCACTGTGTTACATGACTGAGATTTCTGAGTTAATTTCTAACTTCATCACAATGTAGTCTACCATGATTAATACGTGTTGATAGCTTTTCCATGTGTTTGAGCTTTTTATATGTTATCCTTTGATCACATTCATGTTTATTAGTTGTGCACTGTTTTCTCTTAATCCTGGCAATTTCACTGTTAGGCTGTTTTGCTCTTTATTAATATGTAATAATTTCAGCTGTTATCTATTGTAGGTGTTCCAGTTGCCCCATTTTTATGTTGAAGTTAGTGCTTTTCATTTGTTAAAGATTTTTTAAAAGCATAGTCAAATTTACCAGTCTTCTGTTTTCATGCTTCCCCATAGTTGGTCTAAGAATTCTTCATCTACCTGGAACTAACTAACAAAATCTTTTGTTGTTTTTCAGAAGCTTTTAAGGTTTTGTTTCCCAAATGTGTTTGTCTTAATCCACTTGGTAAATTTATGTTGAACTGATAAGATTTTATGACAATTCACTTCTTATTCATAACTCATGTGTAATCCATCATTTGATCCAAATCCTCTTTAATTCACGTAATTGTGTGTGTGCACACGTATTATGTATAACTTCAAGCAACTCATACTTTTAGATATTATAAATGAAATATTGCTAATGTTAGTCCTGAAAATGATTTGTTATTGATTTGACATCTGGACACCTTCCTATACTTTCATATATTCTAATAGTTTATCAGTTGTTGATGACTTCGTATGCAACTAGTTATGTTATCTGGGAATAAAGACATTGTTCATCATTAAATTCTTTTATTATTTATATATTTGCTTATTTAATTAACTTTTCCCTATTTTGTTGATACTGCTTTGAGTAGATTGAGTACAAGTGGTGACAACATCCTTATCTGTTTCCTGATTGTTTTGGTTTGGTTTTAAGAGTGATGTTTTAAATGTTTTTCTTTATTTTTTAAACTCTCATAGATGTATTAAATGATATATGATTTTATTTGCTCCCCATTTCCCTTCTCCACTTCTTCCTAATATAGGAATGTCCCCCTCCCAATTTCATGTTTTCTGTTTCTTTACTTTTTTATAACCCATTGTGTTCACTGTGCTTCCTGTATGTGCACAGATATTAGGCCATCCTCTGCAACATGGAAATTCTAAAACTGGCCACACCCTCAAAAGGGATTGAATCTTCAACAACTATCAACTGCTAATAGCTCTTCAGTAAGAGGTGGGACCCGAAAGTTTGTGAGGCTTGATATTGGGTGCATTTTATATAGAAAACCATGATGGTTGCAAGTTCATGAGTGCTATAGGGATGCTGTCTACAGAAGGCAGCATTTCTTGTCTTTTCCCCATTCTCCAGCTCTGACATTCCTTTCACCTCCTATTTTATGAGACTCTCTGAGCCTTTGGGAGGGGGGTGAGGATAATATGGTGTTCTGTTTAAGTCTGAGAAAACCATCTGTTAAATAGCCCAGATCTACAAATACACACACACACACACACACACACACACACACACACACATACATCACACATATTTAGCAACTTATAAAATGACTATTTAGCAAAAATCAAAATAATATCAGGTTCTACTTTAAGGCCTATGACTCCCTAGCTCTGTGGTTTAGTTTTTGCCAGCATTACACTACCTGGCATGAGACTCTTTCCTATGTAACATGTATCAAATCCAATCAAAAACCTGTTATTTATTTACCCCGTAATAGTTGCACCCCTATTACACCAGTAGGAATAGCTTGCCTGTCATATTGATATTGTTTCCTGAAATATATAGTACTGGATAAGATCATTAATATCTTTTCTCCCCCAATAGCCTGTATGGCACATTATGGCACTATACTATAAAAGCTGGCCAATAAGGAGGAAGTTTTCCAGTGAGTTTGTTAATGATTTTTCTATGTCCTACAGCCAAATTATGTGATGTCATCATTAGGTTCTGACCATGTAGGTACAGCGGGTAGCGAAGAACAATGGCAATAGCCTGCGCTCTTTTGGAAATGTCTGTTGTTCCCCTGACCAAGACCTTGTCCTGCATATTTCATGTAGTTTCTACACAGGAATTTTAAGTGAGATTACGGTTGTCCTTATGGACAATCTCCCTCACTTCCTAGGCCATAATAGAGGCCTAGAAAAATAAATGACTAATTGCTTCCTGTATTTGATATGAAACTATATAGTGTCTATATAAGTGTCTTCGCCATCTATTTATTGTGAGGCTTACAACTTTTGATATAGATATTTCATGATTGTCTAAATGTCATCTTCTATATCAGTGAAGATAGTTAGACAGTTTGTCTTTTTTTTCTTTTTCTTTTTAATTTATTTATTTATTTATT